>NC_133330.1:101148046-101172199 GCF_042186555.1 Aquarana catesbeiana
CTCAATTTTACTGCGGTAGAATGGTACGGCTGGGCAAAACGATGTTATGTTATGTCGCTTCACCTTTTGGCCACAGCCTGTGCTCGATGTGAGTGTCCGGTGGGCGCGATGACCGCCAGGCTCCAGCGATCGCTCATGACAGAGCGAGAACCGGGATCTGTGTGTGTAAACACACAGATCCCAGTTCTTTCAGGGGAGAGGAGACAGATTGTGTGTTCATAGTCAGTCATAGTCATAGTCAGTCATAGTCAGTTTCCTCCTAGTTAGCCCCACTCCCCCCACAGTTAGAACACACACTAGGGAACACAATTAACCGCTTTATCGCCCCCTAGTGTTAACCCCTTCCCTGCCAGTGACATTTACAGTACACAGTAATCAGTGCATTTTTATAGCACTGGTCACTGTATAATTGTCAATGGTTTCAAAAATGTGTCAAAAGTGTCCGATGTGTCTGCCATAATAGTAATAAGGAGAGCCGGCAAAACTGTAATCCTTGAAGTGTTGTTTATTGGTACAACAGACTAAGGCTATTGCCGAAACGCTTCAGATTTATTGTTTTATTGTCACTTTGTTGTACCAATAAACGACACTTCAAGGATTACAGTTTTGCCGGCTCTCCTTATTACTGTTGCATTGGAGTGTGTTGGGACACATCGAGGCTCGGCACCTGTGAGTGGACCTGGTGTATGGATTGAGTTGTCCCTGCAGAGAGTGCTGTTACCTTTCTTCGTGTCCGCCATAATGTCGAAGTCCCAATAAAAATTGCAGATCGCCGCCATTACTAGTAAAAAATAAAATAATAATAAAAATGCCATAAATCTATCTCCTATTGTGTAGACGCTATAACTTTTGCGCAAACCGATCAATATACGCTATTGGCGATTTTTAAAATTTTTTTACCAAAAATATGTAGAAGAATACATATCGACCTAAACTGAGGAAAAAAGGAAAAAAAAAATTTTTTTCCATAAAAAAACGTGGGATATTTATTATAGCAAAAAGTAAAAGATATTGTGTTTTTTTCAAAATTGTCGCTCTTCTTTTGTTTATAGCACAAAAATAAAAATCGCAGATGCGATCAAATACCATCAAAAGAAAGCTCTATTTGTGGGAAAAAAGGATGTTTGGGTACAGCGTCGCACAACCGCGCAATTGTCAGTTAAAGCGATGCACTGCCGAATCGCAAAAAAAAGGCCTGGTCATTGAACAGCCAAATCTTCTGGGGCTGAAGCGGTTAATGGAATCACTCCTGAAAAGAAGCTTTATTGATCACTTAAAAACACACAACTTACAGGGCCCAAAGTAGCATGGATTTACTGAGGGTAGATCATGTCAGACTAATCTGTTTGAATTTTTAAATCACTAATGTTTTGGGCCAGGGTGATGCTGTGGGCATACCCTATCTGGATTTCAGCAAGACATTTGATACAGTTAAATATAATGATCTAATACAAACATTGTACAAGCTAGGACTTAACCTTTGGGTGGTTAAGTGGATATGCAGTTGTCTTTAGGATAGATACCAGAGTGTGGCTGTAAATGGGGTTAATTCAGAACAGAGACCACTCACTAGTGGTGTACCACAAGGCTCTGTACTAGGTCCTGTACTATTTAATTTCTACGTAAATTAAATCACTAAAGGGTTGTTGGGTAAGGTATGTCTTTTTGCTGATGACACATAGGTGTGCAATAGGGTTGCTATCCCACATCCACAATAAACTGAATACAGACTGACTGCTCTCAATATCTTTATAGTAAACCTGGATCTATATTACTGCTGTTCCACATCCATTTGCAACTCTGTTTACATTATTATTGTGATGTTTATTTTGTTTTTAAATCTCTTACTTAGTTTATGGCCTGATCTTATCTTTACAACCCCGCCCTCCTGGTCCTCTTGCAGTTTTGATTGTAGTGTGAAAAGTTTGCTGCGATAGATGTGTGCGGGATATTAACTCCTGATTGATTAATAGGCAAATTCCAACCACACCCACCACCAGGGGCGTAACTAGAAATAGCAGGGCCCCATAGCAAAATGTTGTATGGGGCCCCCCTGCAAACAGCCCCCCCCCACAGCTGCCCTAGTGTCAATGCAGCGTGAGCTGTGCCACATACAGCGTGACCTGTGCCCCATGCAGCGTGACCTGTGCCCCATGCAGCGTGACCTGTGCCCCATGCAGCGTGACCTGTGCCCCATGCAGCGTGACCTGTGCCCCATGCAGCAAGACCTGTGCCCCATGCAGCCTGGTCTTCCTGTGCCCCATACAGCCTGGTCTTTCTGTGCCCCATACAGCCTGGTCTGCCTGTGCCCCATACAGCCTGGTCTGCCTGTGCCCAATACAGCCTGGTCTGCCTGTGCCCCATACAGCCTGGTCTGCCTGTGCCCCATACAGCCTGGTCTGCCTGTGCCTCATACAGCCTCACCTATGCAGAGGAAGAGGCAAGCCACCCGGATCAGCAGAGAGCAGGATTGCCCGCTGTAATAGCTTTCATTTGAATTTCCCGTCTTCCCGGGGCTCATCGTCACATAGCCCCACCTCTTGGCCCGATGCCTTTGATGACGTCACATGTCCCGCATTGGATCGGCGTTCTGTCTATCAAAGGCGCCGGGCCAAGAGGTGGAGCTATGAGACATGAGCCCCGGGAACACTGGAAGTTATAATGAAAGCTATTACATCGGGCAATTCAGCTCTCTGCTGATACGGACAGCTCGCCTCTTTCTCTCCTCTCTCTTCCCCTGGCTGGGAGACTGTGCCAGCGGTGCTCTCATCCTCACTGGGCCCCACTCGGCTGCGGGCCCCATAGCGCCCGCATGGGTCGCTATGGTGGTAGTTACGCCCCTGCCCACCACAGTATAATACAAGAGCACCTTTATGGGAGACACATGCCAGGGGGAGGTATGCCGGGGTTCTTCCAAGAAAGTGACGTTCTTTAATTAAGTGGCACTTCCACTCTTGCATTTCAGTGATTGCACGAAGCAAACATCTACAGCAAGCTACTTTACAAATCTGCAGGTGACCTTGTTTCCCTATTCAGCTCTCCTTCCTCTCTGTAACATGTGCTCTTTACCTCTCCTTTTCACAGTTGTATCCTCTCTCCTTAAACACTCTTTCCTTCACCCCTCTTCTCCACGCTACAATCTGTATATATCACCCTCACTTCTGCCCTCTCCTTATTACCGCACCCATCACCTCCTCCTAATTCTAATCTCATATGCTAATAAAACCCAAAGGATGCTGAGGCATGTCCCCCTCATATAAATAGCACTTTCATTTTAACGCTAACCCTTCTCTTTACCTTCTCTTAACCTTTTGTAACACTGTATATCCCCAAAACCCTGGGCCTCCTTTATTTAACTGTGCCCAATGAACCCATCACCCTGTACCCTCTGGCTGCAGCTGCAATCCACACAATATAGTTTCCATTCCTCTTCTTCCCAAAACCTCCACTTATCCTGTGCCCTCTGGGATGTCCACTCTGTCTGCAACAAACTCACCTCTGTTCATGGCTTCTTTGTCACTAACTCCTTTAGGCTGGCCATACATGGTCGAATTTTGAAAGAATTTTCTTTTAAAAATCTGAAAATTTGTGCATTTTGTGATCCGATGGTGCCACGATTGATTCATAAACTCAGCCAACTAAGCCTTCAATTTCACCTCATGTTGCTACAAAACAGAATTTTCGTGGCTGGGAATCTTCTTTTCTTTCCAGGAATTTTCTTTTCTTGCACATGCGCATTTCTTTTTTAATTACATTTCTCGCCGATTCTCCCATCATTGATTAGAAAATCATTCATTTTTCAAAAAATTTCCAACATGTCCGACCACTCAAATTTGATTGCCGCACGAAAATCGGCTGTTGCTGCAGCTCACTAATGGTGCAAAATATGAACGAAAAATCTTAGATAATATTTTTAAAAGAAAATTCTTTTGAAATTCGACCCCTGTATGGCCTGCCTAAATCTACTTGCTATCACCGAAACCTGGCTTCATGAATCTACTTGCTGTCACCGAAACCTGCTTCCCTCTACCATGGTGGCCTTCTCTGGACTCACTCCCCTAGACCTAGTGGATGCAAGGAAGGTGGAGTGAGAATCCTCCTATCCCTACAGAGCACTTTCCAGGTTCTTCGGTCTCCTTCCTCTGTGTCTGTCTGTCTTGTCATTTGAAGATCACTGTAAACGTCTATTTTCTACAATGTCCTTAAGATTTGCTGTGACCTATTGTCCCCCTGGACCGATATCAGCTTTCCTTGATGACTTCTTTGCCTACCTATCCTCCTTTCTCTCTTCTGTAACTCCCACAATCATTCTCTGTGACTTTGACATCCCTATTAATAATAATACTCCTGCTACTTCTAAACTTCTTAGTCTAACCTCCTCATTTGACCTGAAGCAATGTGTACATTCTTCTACTCACTCTGATAGCAACACCCTCAACCTTGTATTCTCTTACCTGTGCACCCCGTGCAACCTCTCCAACAATCATTTTCCTCTCTCTGATCACCATCTCATTTGTTTTGCGCTCTCCCCGTCTTCCACCACCTTTCCCTCCAACTGCCTAACAATTACCCATAGAAACCTTTGCCACTTCAACCCTTCTCTTCTCTATTCTGCCACTGACCACCTCTATGACAAAATCTCACCCCTGCCCTGCCCATTCTAGCCACTTCTGTCTACAATAGATCCCTGTCCTCCACCCTGGATGAGCTTGCCCCTCCAAGAGTGGCAGTGCCACGGACAGGACCCCCCATGACCGAGAGCGGCAGCGGGTGACCCAGGGACCTACAGCAGCGGCAGAGCGGGACATCATGCTGTACTAGGCAGTGGCGTATCTAAGGTATGGCAGCCATGACAAGTGCCATGGGCATCATGGGGGAAGGGACAGCAAAAAAAGCTGCCCTCCGCATGAAAAAAGACCCCCACCCATCCTCCCGGACTAATATAGCCCCCGGCGCCGCAGCCAGCCTGCTGGATCGCGGCGCGGTGTTCTATCAGATAGACGGCTGTTGGGCTCGGCTTAGGCTGAGGGAGGCTCTGTCAGCAGGGAGGGGTGGGGCAGGGAGTTCCACTGACGCTCTGACCCTGCCCTGCACCATGTACTCTGTATGTGCCTCGGAGCGCTGAGATTACCTCTCCTGGGCAACAAATATTCCCGCCCCCTACCGCAAAAGCTCCGCCTCTACCACCGCAAGCCCCACCCCTACCACGGAAAGCTCCACCTTCGGAACTCTGAGAGTGGGAGGTGAACCCGGCTGGCCAGGTAGGTCTTTCTGCCTTTAGACTCACTGTTACTAAACCCTCTCTGACAATGTTTTTACCCTCCCTCTATAGCTGTGCATTGCTGAAAGTTTACATTTTAAAACTGGCTACTTGGTCATCTCCTGTAGTATGTCGCATTCACAGTCTGGTCATCTCCTGTAGTATGTCACATTTGCAGTCTCTGGTCATCTCCTGTAGTATGTTGCATTCGCAGTCAGGTCATCTCCTGTAGTATGTCATATTCGCAGTCTGGTCATCTCCTGTAGTATGTCACATTCGCAGTCTCTGGTCATCTCCTGTAGTATGTCGCATTCGCAGTCTCTGGTCATCTCCTGTAGTATGTCGCATTCGCAGTCTGGTCATCTCCTGTAGTATGTCGCATTCGCAGTTTGGTCATTGTTCTGTCTCAAGGAGCAGATAGCTAAACCTCCTTATCCCAATAACTGTAGATACCATATTTCTTTGATCTCAGTTTTATTAGAAAAAGCCAGGTGAAACTACAAAATAACAGAAATAGACCTCAATAAGTATAATATTGCATACAATACAGCATACATTGCATAAACAACGATATACAGTACAAGATGGGATAGTAAAAACTTACTTTTTAAGTTCTCTAAGGGGTGATGGCAATAGATAGAGAAATACATGTGTTGTTTCCTGAATGTCTTCTCACAAAATGGTGGCTGTTTCACTTCCTGCTAAGATTCTACCCAGAATTCCCTGCTTGCTGACAACTTCCTTAGTTACACATACAATAAACATCATTCTGTTGAAAGATCTTGACCTCAGCCTTACGGACACAATTATCCTTGCTTGGCAGTACTTTGGTGATCAAACCTAAAGGCCACATATTCCTTAGTGCCTGGCAATCTTTCATGAGTACAACATCACCAAGTTTAAGATTAGGCTTTTCAGTGTGCCACTTTCTCCTTACTTGTAGAGTGGATATATATTGTTCCCTCCACCGGTTCCAGAAGGTATTGGCAAGGGTTTGCACTTGTCTCCATTGATGTTTGTAAAGGTCCTTCTCACAAAACTCTCCAGCTGGAGCACCGGCAAAACTAGTCTTTTGCGTGAGTAACATGGCAGGTGTGAGGACCACTGGATCCTCAGAGTCACTTAACCACTTGCCGACCGCCTAACGCAGATATACTGTGGCAGAATGGCACGGGCAGGCAAAATCATGTACCTGGTACGTGATTGCCTTCCCGCGGGCGGGGTGTCCGATCGGAACCCCCCCCCCGGTGCCCAGGGCGGTCGGCTTTGGTCTCGGAGCGATCAGAGATGAGGGGGAGGCCATCCATTCTTGGCCCCCCCCTCGCGATCGCTCCCAGCCAATTAGAATCGTCCCCTGCCTCTGTGTAGTACACAGAGGCAGGGGATGTGATGTCATCTCTCCTCGGCTCGGCAGTTTCCGTTCCGGCGCCGAGGAGAGAAGACATCTGAGTGAGTGCACAACACTACACCTCACAGTAGAACATGCCAGGCATACTTTACACCCCCGATCCCCCCCGATCGCCCCCCGATCACCCCCCAATCACCCCTCCCCCCCTGTCACACTGACACCAAGCAGTTTTTTTTTTTTTCTGATTACTGCATGGTGTCAGTTTGTGACAGTTAGTGTGTTAGGGCAGTGAGTGTTAGCCCCCTTTAGGTCTAGGGTACCCCCCTAACCCCCCTAATAAAGATTTAACCCCTTGATCACCCCCCGTCACCAGTGTGGCTAAGCGATAATTTTTCTGATCACTGTATTAGTGTCACTGGTGACGCTAGTTAGGGAGGTAAATATTTAGGTTCGCCGTCAGCGTTTTATAGTGACAGGGACCCCCATATACTATCTAATAAAGGTTTTAACCCCTTGATTGCCCCCTAGTTAACCCTTTCACCACTGATCACCGTGTAACCGTTACGGGTGACGCTGGTTAGTTCGTTTATCTTTTATAGTGTGAGGGCACCCGCCGTTTATTACCGAATAAAGGTTTAGCCCCCTGATCGCCCGCCGGTGATATGCGTCGCCCCAGGCAGCGTCAGATTAGCGCCAGTACCGCTAACACCCACGCACACAGCATACGCCTCCCTTAGTGGTATAGTATCTGAACGCATCAATATCTGATCCGATCAGATCTATACTAGCGTCCCCAGCAGTTTAGGGTTCCCAAAAACGCAGTGTTAGCGGGATCAGCCCAGATACCTGCTAGCACCTGCGTTTTGCCCCTCCACCCGAACCAGCCCAGCCCACCCAAGTGCAGTATCGATCGATCACTGCCACTTACAAAACACTAAACGCATAACTGCAGCGTTCGCAGAGTCAGGCCTGATCCCTGCGATCGCTAACAGTTTTTTTGGTAGCATTTTGGTGAACTAGCAAGCACCAGCCCCAAGCAGCATCAGGTTAGCGCCAGTACCGCTAACACCCACGCACGCAGCATACGCCTCCCTTAGTGGTACATTATCTGAACGGATCAATATCTGATCCGATCAGATCTATACTAGCGTCCCCAGCAGTTTAGGGTTCCCAAAAATGCAGTGTTAGCGGGATCAGCCCAGATACCCGCTAGCACCTGCGTTTTGCCCCTCCGCCCGGCCCAGCCCAGCCCACCCAAGTGCAGTATCGATCGATCACTGTCACTTACAAAACACTAAACGCATAACTGCAGTGTTCGCAGAGTCAGGCCTGATCCCTGTGATCGCTAACAGTTTTTTTGGTAGCGTTTTGGTGAACTGGCAAGCACCAGCCCCAAGCAGCATCAGGTTAGCGCCAGTACCGCTAACACCCACGCACGCAGCATACGCCTCCCTTAGTGGTATATTATCTGAACGGATCAATATCTGATCCGATCAGATCTATACTAGCATCCCCAGCAGTTTAGGGTTCCCAAAATGCAGTGTTAACGGGATCAGCCCAGATACCTGCTAGCACCTGCGTTTTGCCCCTCCACCCGGCCCAGCCCAGCCCACCCAAGTGCAGTATCGATCGATCACTGTCACTTACAAAACACTAACCGCATAACTGCAGCATTCACAGAGTCAGGCCTGATCCCTGCGTTCGCTAACAGTTTTTTTGGTAGAGTTTTAGTGAACTGGCAAGCGTCAGCAGCCTAGTACACCCCGGTCGTAGTCAAACCAGCACTGCAGAAACACTTGGTGACGTGGCGAGTCCCATAAGTGCAGTACAAGCTGGTGAGGTGGCAAGCACAAGTAGTGTCCCGCTGCCACCAAGAAGAAGACAAACACAGGCCCATCGTGCCCATAGTGCCCTTCCTGCTGCATTCGCCAATCCTAATTGGGAACCCACCGCTTCTGCAGCGCCTGTACTTCCCCCATTCACATCCCCAACCAAATGCAGTCGGCTGCATGAGAGGCATTTTCTTTATGTCCTCCCGAGTACCCCTACCCAACGCACCCCCCAAAAAAGATGTCGTGACTGCAGCAAGTGCAGATATAGGCGTGACACCCGCTATTATTGTCCCTCCTGTCCTGACAATCCTGGTCTTTGCATTGGTGAATGTTTTGAACGCTACCATACACTAGTTGAGTATTAGCATAGGGTACAGCATTGCACAGACTAGGCACACTTTCACAGGGTCTCCCAAGATGCCATCGCATTTTGAGAGACCCGAACCTGGAACCGGTTACAGTTATAAAAGTTACAGTTACAAAAAAAGTGTAAAAAAAAAAAACACAAACAAAAATATAAAATAAAAAAAATAGTTGGCGTTTTATTGTTCTCTCTCTCTCTATTCTCTCTCTATTGTTCTGCTCTTTTTTACTGTATTCTATTCTGCAATGTTTTATTGTTATTATGTTTTATCATGTTTGCTTTTCAGGTATGCAATTTTTTATACTTTACCGTTTACTGTGCTTTATTGTTAACCATTTTTTTGTCTTCAGGTACGCCATTCACGACTTTGAGTGGTTATGCCAGAATGATGCCTGCAGGTTTAGGTATCATCTTGGTATCATTCTTTTCAGCCAGCGGTCGGCTTTCATGTAAAAGCAATCCTAGCGGCTAATTAGCCTCTAGACTGCTTTTACAAGCAGTGGGAGGGAATGCCCCCCACCGTCTTCCGTGTTTTTCTCTGGCTCTCCTGTCTCAACAGGGAACCTGAGAATGCAGCCGGTGATTCAGCCAGCTGACCATAGAGCTGATCAGAGACCAGAGTGGCTCCAAACATCTCTATGGCCTAAGAAACCGGAAGCTACGAGCATTTTATGACTTAGATTTCGCCAGATGTAAACAGCGCCATTGGGAAATTGGGGAAGCATCTTATCACACCGATCTTGGTGTGGTCAGATGCTTTGAGGGCAGAGGAGAAATATAGGGTCTAATAGACCCCAATTTTTTCAAAAAAGAGTACCTGTCACTACCTATTGCCATCATAGGGGATATTTACATTCCCTGAGATAACAATAAAAATGATTTAAAAAAAAAAAAATGAAAGGAACAGTTTAAAAATAAGATAAAAAAGCAAAAAAAAAAAGCAAAAAAAAAAAAAAGCACCCCTGTCCCCCCTGCTCTTGCGCTAAGGCGAACACAAGCGTCGGTCTGGCGTCAAATGTAAACAGCAATTGCACCATGCATGTGAGGTATCACCGCGAAGGTCAGATCGAGGGCAGTAATTTTAGCAGTAGATCTCCTCTGTAAATCTAAAGTGGTAACCTGTAAAGGCTTTTAAAGGCTTTTAAAAATGTATTAATTTTGTTGCCACTGCACGTTTGTGCGCAATTTTAAAGCATGTCATGTTTGGTATCCATGTACTCAGCCTAAGATCATCTTTTTTATTTCATCAAACATTTGGGCAATATAGTGTGTTTTAGTGCATTAAAATTTTAAAAAGAGTGTTTTTTCCCCAAAAAATGCGTTTGAAAAATCGCTGCGCAAATATTGTGTGAAAAAAAAATGAAACACCCACCATTTTAATCTGTAGGGCATTTGCTTTAAAAAAATATATAATGTTTGGGGGTTCAAAGTAATTTTCTTGCAAAAAAAAAATAATTTTTTCATGTAATCAAAAAGCGTCAGAAAGGGCTTTGTCTTCAAGTGGTTAGAAGAGTGGGTGAAGTGTGACATAAGCTTCTAAATGTTGTGCATAAAACCCCCCCAAATGACCCCATTTTGGAAAGTAGACACCCCAAGCTATTTGCTGAGAGGCATGTCGAGTCCATGGAATATTTTATATTGTGATACAAGTTGCGGGAAAGAGACTAATTTTTTTTTTTTTTTTTTTGCACAAAGTTGTCACTAAATGATATATTGCTCAAACATGCCATGGGAATATGTGAAATTACACCCCAAAATACATTCTGTTGCTTCTCCTGAGTATGGGGATACCACATGTGTGGGACTTTTTGGGAGCCTAGCTGTGCACGGGACCCCGAAAACCAAGCACCGCCTTCAGGCTTTCTAAGGGCGTAAATTTTTGATTTTACTCTTCACTGCCTATCACAGTTTCAGAGGCCATGGAATGCCCAGGTGGCGAAAAAAAACCCAAATGACCCCATTTTGGAAAGTAGACACCCCAAGCTATTTGCTGAGAGGTATAGTGAGTATTTTGCAGACCTCACTTTTTGTCACAAAGTTTTGAAAATTGAAAAAAGAAAAAACATTTTTTTTTCTTGTCTTTCTTCATTTTCAAAAACAAATGAGAGCTGCAAAATACTCACCATGCCTCTCAGCAAATAGCTTGGGGTGTCTACTTTGGGGGGGGGGTTGTGCCACCTGGGCATTCCATGGCCTCCGAAACTGTGATAGGCAGTGAAGAGTGAAATCAAAAATTTACACCCTTAGAAATCCTGAAGGCGGTGATTGGTTTTCGGGGCCCCGTACGCGGCTAGGCTCCTAAAAAGTCCTACACATGTGGTATCCCCATACTCAGGAGAAGCAGCTAAATGTATTTTGGGGTGCAATTCCACATATGCCCATGGCCTGTGTGAGCAATATATAATTTAGTGACAACTTTGTGCAAAAAAAAAAAAAAAAAATTGTCACTTTCCCGCAACTTGTGTCAAAATATAAAATATTCCATGGACTCAACATGCCTCAAAGCAAATAACTTGGGGTGTCTACTTTCCAAAATGGGGTCATTTGGGGGGGTTTTATGCCATCTGGGCATTTTATGGCCTTCAAAACTGTGATAGGTAGTGAGGAGTAAAATCAAAAATTTACGCCCTTAGAAATCCTGAAGGCAGTGATTGGTTTTCGGGGCCCTGTACGTGGCTAGGCTCCCAAAATGTCCCACACATGTGGTATCCCCATACTCAGGAGAAGCAGCTGAATATATTTTGGGGTGCAATTCCACATATGCCCATGGCCTGTGTGAGCAATATATCATTTAGTGACAACTTTTTGTATTTTTTTTTGTCATTATTCAATCACTTGGGACAAAAAAAAATGAATATTCAATGGGCTCAACATGCCTCTCAGCAATTTCCTTGGGGTGTCTACTTTCCAAAATGGGGTCATTTGTGGGGGTTTTGTACTGCCCTTCCATTTTAGCACCTCAAGAAATGACATAGGCAGTCATAAATTAAAGGCTGTGTAAATTCCAGAAAATGTACCCTAGTTTGTAGGCGCTATAACTTTTGCGCAAACCAATAAATATACACTTATTGACATTTTTTTTACCAAAGACATGTGGCCAAATACATTTTGGCCTAAATGTATGACTAAAATTGAGTTTATTGGATTTTATTTATATCAAAAAGTAGAAAATATCATTTTTTTCAAAATTTTCGGTCTTTTTCCGTGTATAGCGCAAAAAATAAAAACGGCAGAGGTGATCAAATACCATCAAAAGAAAGCTCTATTTGTGGGAAGAAAAGGACGCAAATTTTGTTTGGGTAAAGCATTGCATGACTGCGCAATTAGCAGTTAAAGTGATGCAGTGCCAAATTGTAAAAAGTGCTCTGGTCAGGAAGGGGGTAAATCCTTCCGGGGCTGAAGTGGTTAAAATGGATGTCAAAGGTCTGGCATTAATGATAGCTGTAACCTCTGCCATAAATGTGGCATTGTCCTTTAGTGTCTATGGTTTTCAGGTAAGCTACAGCAGCAATTGCTTTAACAGAAGCATCCGAAAACACACAAAGTCTTTGCATCTGAATGTCAGCAGATGACAGAGGAGCATATGGTCGTGAAATTTTAAGGTTGGATAGAGCTGTTAGTGAGTCTTTCCACTCTAGCCATAGGTTCTTCTTGTCGGTGGGGAGAGGGTGGTCCCAATCTAGCGACTCACAGGTTAAGTCTCTCAGTAATGCTTTACCCTGGATGGTGACAGGTGCTGCAAAGCCTAAGGGATCATACAGGCTGTTTATGGTAGACAGGACACCTCTACGGGTAAAGGGTTTTTCTTCTGTGTTTACTTGGAAAGTAAACGTGTCAGATCTTAAGTCCCAAAGCAAACCAAGGCTGCATTGCATGGGAAGTGAGTCTGTGCCTAGATCTAAGTCCTTTAACTCGTTAGAACGATCTTGGACAGGAAAGGCTTCTAAAACTTCTCTACTGTTGGAAGCAATCTTGTGGAGTCTTAAGTTGGAACAAGCAAGCATTGCCTGAGTTCTTTTGAGGAGGCTGATTACGGCTTCATTTGTGGGTAGTGATTTCAAGCAATCGTCTAAAAAAGAAAACCTTGTCCACAAACTGTCTGACATCTGACCCATACTCTAACTCTCCCACTCTAGCAGAGTGTCTGAGGCCATATATAGCAACTGCAGGGGAAGGACTGTTGCCAAATATGTGCACCCTCATGCGGTATTCTGTGATGTCTCCAGAGGGGTTGTTGTCCCTGAACCAGAGAAACCTCAGAAAGCTACGGCGTTATTCTTTAACAAGAAAGCAATAGAACATTTGCTGTATGTCTGCCATGAATGCGACTGAATCTTTGCGAAAGCGAAGAAGTACTCCTAATAGTCTGTTGTTCAGGTCAGGGCCAGAGAGGAGGACATCATTTAGAGACACCCTCATGTTTGGCACTGGAATCGAACACCACTCTAATCTGTCCTCGCTTCTTAGGGTGATGGACCCCAAATATGGGTAAGTATCAGCATTCCTCTGAGTCTTTGAGGTTTGGGGCTATCTCAGCATGACCATTCTGGAATATTTTCTCCATGAAGGAAAAGAAATGTTCTTTCATCTCTGGTTTCCTTTGAAGATTGTGTCTTAGGGAAGTGAGACGTTTATATGCTAGTTCTCTGTTGTTAGGCAAACGTCGTCTTTGTGGTCTAAAGGGTAGAGGTGCAACCCAGCTATTAGTCCCGTGTTTCTCCATACTCTTTTCCATAACTTCTAGGAAGAGCCTATCCTCAATAGACATTGCTACCTGGTTATCTTCCTTTGTTCTATGGAACACTGTGCTTCCTAAGTCGCTTTGGTCATTGTCATAGGTATTGCTGTCACAGAGGGGACTTAGGAAGGGAAGAGGTACAGGGTTGTTGTGTGGTAGCTCCTTTATGAGGATGTGATTTTGACAGGGTTGGAAAAGAGTAGGACGACCATTCTCGAGGGTACTAGTGAGCAGGTTATTAACAGATGCCGGTTTGTGTGCACCTCCCAGGCAAACATCACCTATAATGACCCACCCGAGATCCAGTTTTTGGGCATATGGGGCATTTTTAGGACCACTGATCAGTTTTCTTACTTTGTGGACTTGCAAGATATCCCTTCCCAGGAGTAAGATTATCTGAGCCTGATCATCTAGTTCTGGTATGAGATGTGCTGTGTGATTCAAGTGAGTCTGATGAGCTGCTGCATCTGGTGTGGGAATCTCTGATCTGTTGTCTGGAATCTGGTTGCACTCTATTATGGTTGATAAGGGTAGGCATGTCTTACCATCCATAGATTCAATTTGTAGGCCGTCAGCTCTTCTCCCCGCCGTTTTTACTGTACGTGCACAAGTCCTAAGGGAGTAAGGACTGCTGGGGCCTTTAAGGTTTAGAATGTCAAAAAATATAGATCTGGCTAGTGACTTATTACTCTGATCATCCAAGATGACGTAGAGCTTGACTGCTTTGTCTCTATGTCCTTTTGGGTAAACTCTCACAAGACAGATTTTAGAGCAGGACCTGCCACCTGTACTTCCTTTGCAAACTTCAGTACACTGTAAAGTGATTGCTATGGCATCTGTGCTAGAGTCTTTGGTCTCCCCGCCTTGCTCCTTGTCCCTATGAACAGGTGGGAATGTTCTTGGAGTAGGCCTTGGGTGTAGAGCTGTGTTGTGCTCTGTGCTGTCACATTCTGTACATTTGACACTGACCTTACAGTCCTTGGCGAAATGTGTGGACGAAGAGCAGCACTTGTAACAGATGTTGCTCTCTGAGGAAAGCTTTGCGATCCTGCATGGTCTTTGTCCTGAAGGCTCTGCATTCCAGAAAAGGATGTGGCATCTTATGTAGAGGGCAGAACTTAGCAGGGTTGCTGTCTTGATCCTCTGGCTGAGACTCTGCAAATCTGTGGGAAGAAATGTTAGTTTTGTGCACTGCTACTGGAGCTCTGAGTTGTTTAGGACCAGAAGAGGTGGTATAAGACACTGGAAAAATGAAGCTGGGGTCATCTTTCATTCCTGCTTGTCTGTCTACAAAGTCCACAAACTCACTAAAGGGTGGAAAAGGCACATTGTGTTTTTGTTTGTAGTTACAGCCATGAGTAATCCATCTTTCGTGCAACTCATAAGGAAGCTTTTGTGCTAAGGAGTTAATACCTCTAGCAGAGTCAAGATAAGAAAGGCCAGATAAGTCTCCTTCTGCTTTAGCAACTTGTAACCCCATACACAGGTCACTGAATTCTCTGAGTCTTTGGTAACCTCTGCTAGGTATTTTTGGAAAGTCTTCTATCCTTTTAAACAGTGTACGTTCTATAGCTTCTGGTGAGCCATAACATCTATCCAGTCTGTTCCAGATGTTTGCAAGGCCTATCTCAGGGTGGTTTATGTTAATGTCTCTGATCCTTTTGGCATGTTCAGCAGAATCATTGCCAAGCCACTTTACGAGGAGTTCTATCTGTTCCCTGCAGGATAGCTCTAGACCTTTAATGACACTCTGGAAAGCTTATCGCCATGCCCTGTAGTGTTGAGGGCCATCACTAAATTTGACAAGTCCTTGGGTAACTAACTCTCTTTTGGCCAGGAACTTGGCAAAGTCTACAGTAGCCTGATTGGCATTGGGGTAGGCTGCTGGTGTATTGTGGTGCGGTGTAAAGGCATACCTGGTAAAAGTCTCTTCTTTAGGCACACTGGGTTCAAACTTACATAAGGTTGGCAGTTCGTACCGGCTCGTTGCATAGACCTTTGGAGTGAAGACTGGTGTTTGATGCTTGCATGAAGGCCAGGGGCGGATCCAGGGGGGGGCAACGGGTCAATTGCCCCCTCCGAGAATGCTGGGGAGAGGGCAGGCAGCTGGGTCCGTGGGAGAGAGAGAGCGGACGGCCGGGCGGGTGACAGTCTGAGACTGACTGTCAGTCTCAGGCTATCACCAGCCCCCCCGGCCGTCCGCTCTCTCACCCGCCCACTGTCAGTCACTGACAATGGGCGGGTGAGAGAGCGGACGGCCGGGGGGCTGGTGACAGTATAAGCCTGACAGTGGGGTGGGCGGATGAGAGCGGACGGCCTGGCTGGCCGCTGGTGACATTTAGAGAGTGGCCGGGCTGCTGGCCAATCAGGGAGCCAGCGGGCGGGGGAGCAGAGAGATGACATCATCTCTCACCGCCCGCCCTGCATCCCTGCAGTTCCGCCCTCACCGTGCAGGTAGCTACGGGCAGCAGAGAGATTACATCATCTCTCTGCTGCCTGACTGGTAATCTGCTGCCTCACCCTCTGGGAAACAGAAAGTGACAATTGTAGCTGTAGCAGGCAAGTGACAATCTTCATCTGGTGGCAGGTGACATGGCAAGTGACAATCAGCAATGTGTGGCATGTGACGTGACAATCCGCTTCTGGTGGCAAGGTGACGTGGCAAGTGACAATCCGCATCTGGTGGCAGGTGACAATCTTCATCTGGTGGCAGGCGACGTGGCAAGTGACAATCTTCATCTGGTGGCAGGCGACGTGGCAAGTGACAATCCGCAATGTGTGGCAGGCGACGTGACAATCCACATCTGGTGGCAGAGAAAAAAGAAAGAAAGTGCTGTTCAGCTATATCGTGGTTGTTGCCAACATCCCCAAAGTCGGAATATATTTAGGAGGTTACCCCCAAAGAGTTGAAGGGACTTTAACGGCAACTCATTTAAAATTTAAAATTTATTTTATTTAGTAG
This sequence comes from Aquarana catesbeiana, assembly GCF_042186555.1. NCBI lineage: Eukaryota > Metazoa > Chordata > Amphibia > Anura > Ranidae > Aquarana > Aquarana catesbeiana. The sequence goes on from NC_133330.1 coordinate 101,164,551, forward strand.
AAAGGGTATATGTATCATAAAAGACATAGAGTGTCTGTGACAAAAGAGTAACAAAAAATAGTGTCATACAATCTATAAAAACTATACAACGATATACTGCATGTATGAAATTCAAAACTATATTCAATGGTCTTGCCACGAAACTTACGCGTTTCGGGACTTAGGCATAATGTCCCTTCATCAGAGACAGGTCGTGGATCATAGACCTATTATACAATGAAATACAAACAAAATGAGTACAAAAAACAATCGTGTATAAATGATATTTACAGGTATCACATATATGTCATTTGGTTTATTGTGACCGTGAATAGGAATAATGCAACCTACCCATACATATCAGTAACGGAGCATCTATGCCAAGATCGCTGCAGTAACGGTGTCAAATACCCCAGGTCTGACAGATGTAAACAAGGACCTGAGTGTATCGGCCGGCCCAACTCTATCCACACTGATCCAACCCACAGACATAAGGGGGTGTATCGTGGCTCCGCCACACAAGCTAAAGCCAAGTTACAGGCATTACAACATGCTGTATCATCTGCAGAGTAGAAACAAGTGCTATGTAGTAAAAGCTTACCAAGGGCTAATAAATGATTCAAGAGGTCAGAGGGCAAAGGTGGGGGTTAATAGGAGGACTATGTTCATACCGGATTAGTCACAGTTCAGGCCACAACAGTTTGCATCACCATAAAAGAGGGAAGAATATTGCCATATGTGTGCAAGTGCAGATTGAGCCAGGGAGTTAATCCGTATAAGGGCTAGGTCTGTGGACAAACAAACAGGGGATATAGTTATAATGGTAACCCTGAAAGTTTCAAATTAGAAACAACAACAACGATATAGCTGGGTCACAGCCATCCAAAGATGGTACTTACAATGGGTGCAAAGTTAAGTCCTGAAGAGACAAGGGTAATCCTGTAGTGCGTCCGGGCCGGTCACCGCTAAGTGCGGTAATGATAAGCCCGTTCGAGTACACCGCTGAGATATAAGGAGCCTGGGGGGGCGTGGTGTAGCGTGACGTGCGTCCATTCAGCGCAGCGTCATCATATCAATTACATAGTAGAAGTGTGTGAGAGGGGGGAGCGGCCGTACTATAGCGCCACGCCCACTGCTATTGCGCCACGCCCACTGCAGGTTCTCGTACTGGGGGCGAGACACAGCGTGCAGCTGACAGGTAGACCCGCCCACCGAGTACAATCAAACCACAGCAGACGGAACAGCGGGGTAAAGTTTGGTAGTTGCATAGCAACTACTGGATAGCCGTTTTCACAGAGGGATTCAAGGAAATTGCTCAGGCATCGTCGGGCAATTCATTTGAGACAAAGTTTTGATAGTAGTGGACGTTGTATAGCCTGTGCGACCCGGTCTGTATTAACCCATTCACACAGAAAAGCCTATCACATTCAGTGTGTGGTTTAGTATGGCCACACTAGTTTAACTCCTTGGAGCCTGAAAATCTGGTTACTACCCTAAATATGCGCAATATAAAAGTGAGACAAAAGATATTTGTTTGTGTATAATTGGCAGGGCCACAAGGGTCCCCCCAAGACACATAATCCCATCCGAAATAAGGGGAGGGGCAGTGGTGGGAAGAGGATCCCGAGCCTCCGCTGCACGGCCCGCCCCACAGAAAAATCTGAGAGGGGGGTCATGCAAAGGAAGCCCACCGACGCAGAAAAGGCCGACGGGCGGACCACCCGCCACAACATAGCGGCTAAAGTGCTCCACTAGGAGGCCAAAAGTGGAGGCCCCCCATAGGCGAACCGTGGGAAGCCCGGGGGGCCCCCCTGCGCCGGGTGGGACAGAGAGGGGTCGGCCGAGGCAAAAGACATCCGCAGGCCCCCAGATCCGGCATAGAATGCTCCAACATCAACAGGGCACAAAGGCCATTGACAACATTTTCTATATGTGGATTGGATAACATGGACACATAGTAAGGTATTTCAATTTTTCTAGACATCGAGCAAGGAGGTAAAGAGCAGCCACAGAATGGTAATACATATTCATGATTGAAAAAATGGGTGGATATTGAGTGTGCGGGGGGCCTGTGAGGAGAAAGTCCTTCTCACAAAGACCAGATGTAAAACCCTCTAAAAACAGTCTGTAGCTGAACTGCTCATTGTGGCCCGGGGGTGAGGTGGCAGCAAGGTCCATAATCCAGCGAGCCTCTCTCTGTAGAAGGACCTTATTCCAGTCTCCGCCCCTCGGGTTAGGGTGGATTCTGTCCAAGAATAGTAATTGAATTTTTGGAAAGACCCCATAACGTTCGTTAAGAACATGTCTCCCCAAAGGGAGATCAGGGTCTGCTTTTTTCATTGAGGCGATATGTCTAGATGCTCTTACAGAAAATTTCAATTTGGTCTTGCCAACGTAAAAACGTTGGCATTGACATGTGAGCAGATATACTACTCCCTCGGTTTTACAGTTGCAGTAATGGCGGGGGGTGTATTGTCGACCGTTGGGGAGAGTATAGTTAGGGTCTGTATTGATGTATCTACATATCGAACATCCCCCACATGTGAATGTCCCTAATCTTTTGCATGGGTCATTCCGGAAGTTGCCAATGAATTCACTGTGGACTAGTTGGTCCTTTAAGGAACTCGCACGTCGATAAGTGATGGAGGGTCTTGCCGAAATGTGAGGACGTAATAGTGCGTCGGTGTGAAGGATGTGCCAAAATCTGTCGAAAATGGATCTGACAGATTTGTGTTGATCGCTGAATTTCATAATCATCCTCACCGGAGCATGATTGTCTGGCTTTCTTTGATGGCCAAAAAGTATTTTACGTCTGTCTTGTCCGTTAGCTCTTTTGAATGCTTTTTTCAAGATGGAGTGTGAATATCCTCTAAGGAGGAGTCTCTCTCTCAGGGCCGATGCTTCGCGTAGGAAGCCTTCTTGGTCCGAGCAGTTCCGCTTAAGCCTGAGATATTGGCTATAAGGGATCGATCGGAGGAGGGGTTGGGGGTGGGCGCTAGAGGCGTGTAAGATAGTATTACCCGCTGTGGGTTTACGGAAAAGACCACTGGATAAACTACCATCAGCATTCTTGGTGATGGTCGTATCAAGAAAAGTAATGCTGGTTTCACTATATGTGAAGGTAAATTTTCAAGTTTAAGGGATTCTGTTGCATACAATTAATACATTCCTCCAGCTCCTTGTCTGAGCCCTCCCATAACATCAGAATGTCATCGATGTATCGAAACCAGGCCGCTATATGCGGTGTGTAAATTTGTGAGGACTCGTCGGCCAAGAAAGACTTCTCCCACTCCCCCAGGTACAGATTGGCGTAGGATGGGGCACAAGAAGTCCCCATAGCTACGCCCTGCACCTGGAGGAAGTGGGAGCCATCAAAAGAAAAGACATTGTGATGGAGAATAAACTCCAATGACATAATGATAAATTCACGTAATTTTTTATCATCTTTGTGTGTTTGTGCTATGACCCGTCTGATTACGGCCAGGCCTAGTTGATGGGGGATAGAACTGTATAAAGCCTCTACGTTGATGGCCACCAACAAAGCCCGACGCAAGATGTGAAGACCCTCTAAATTTTGCAGCAAATGGATGGTATCGCGTACAAAAGAGGGTAAATTCTCAACGAAGGGCTTGAGGTGGGCATCGACGTAGAGGCTCAGATGTTCAGTAAGGGCGCCATTGCTCGATATGATTGGTCTTCCTAGGGGAGTGGATGCATTTTTGTGTACCTTGGGCAGGCAATAGAACGTTGGAGTTCTTGGGAACTTGATGCGTAGGAATTCCCAGGTGTCTTGGTCTATAATGCCTTGGGAAAAGGCTCCATCGACAAGTTTCGAATCTCATAATACTTGATCTAGGAATGAGTTTGTACCACTCATGGTTGTTTAACACTTTTTTGCACATCGCCTTTTATTGGTTGTTGGACATGATGACGATGTTGCCCCCCTTATCGGAGGGCTTAATCGTCAAATCATGGCATTTCTTTAAATCTTCAAGTGCTAGACGTTCAGAGGTAGATAGATTGTCATTCTTTTTTCTTATTTTTAATTTCCTAATCTCGGCCGTCACAGACGAGACAAAAGTCATTAAACTCGAGTTGGAACTAAGTGAAGGAAACTTGTCTGACTTATTTTTAAACTTTTTAGGCCGTGGACTAGATGTCTCACTGGTTAGCTGTTGCTGGAGTAGAAATTCTATGTCGATGGAGTCTATAAGTTCTACTGGGTCCTGTTCATCAAGTAATGATAGTAGGATATCCAATTCTTTTTCCTGCTCATTATCCGGTGATTTAGGTTTGTCTTCCCTCTTAGAATACATACTTTTCAGTAATAGTTTTCTCGCAAATAGGCTTAAGTCTTTTATGGCCTCGAACATGTCGAGGTTGGAGTTAGGACAGAAACTCAGCCCCTTAGATAGTAAATTCTTCTCTTCTGTGGAGAGAATGTGACTAGACAAATTGATGATGTTCATGTCTGGAGTGTCTAATATTGTGGATGGTCTCGTCTCTACGTTTTGGGGAGAGGGGAGGGGCCCTGTGGAAAAAATCGACTTCTATTGGTTTCATCATTGGGGACTGTCCCTAAGCCCCGACTAGAATGTGACGTTTGTCCATTAGTGTGTTGGGGTAGAGAAGAATTTTCACCCGTAATATCATGGGGATTGCCTGGGGGATCACTACGAGAGTTGTAGTTGCCGGGGGTTCCCAAAGCGGATTGAGTAGAGGAAGAAAGATGGTCAGTGATTAGTTTTTTCTGTGTATTTGATTCCCCACCAGATAAGGGCCGTTTAGCTTTCTTTTGTTTGTATCTGTTATGATTCCTCGAGGAAGAGGAAGCAGATACAGATGAATTGATGGAGGAATCTGATCCTCTTTCCCTAGTGGCTTTATTAAGGCCTTTATTTCGGGGGCTGGTTGTGTGATTATTTTGCAGCCATTTGTAGGCTTTTCCTTCCTGGAATGCTAGTTTGTCGCGCCAGAATTTTTTATCTTTTTTTCTCAAGATCTCAGTGGTCATTTGATCTAGATTAGCCTTGATCCTATCTTCCTGTTCCTTCAGGGTGGGGAGGCTTTTAAATGCTTGTAACTTCACATACACCAAGTCTATCTCTTTCTCAAGTAACACTATTCGATTATTATATTCTTCTATCAATAATTTCATCATATTTCTAGTGCCTGACTGTAGGTTATCCTCCCACCTCTTTTTGAAATCGGGACTGACCTGATCTATTAAGGGAAAAATTTGGATGCGGAGTCCGTATGGGTTGATGTCCTCTCTAATATACTTCTCGAAATTTTCCTTATGCCAATATAAAGAGGATTTCTTCTCAACTAGTTTGTCAAGTTTGTTACAGAGGGAGGACAGTTCAGATTGAACCGCGTCTCCCTCACAGTGGTTCTTGGAGTAATCTGCCATGAGGGTCGCCCAATTTTGACCCTGAAACATGTTGGGTAGGTGTGTCACAGCCAATGAAATAAATCTCAGAAAGAACACAGTGAACCTGGGCAAAACACCAAATTATACAAAGTTCTATACTGTTTATGAGAAACAAAAACAAATAAATATGGTATAGTTGAACAAGCACATGGGGGTGTGGGTATTTGCTACCCTGATTTGCAGAGAAAAAAGAAAGAAAGTGCTGTTCAACTATATCGTGGTTGTTGCCAACATCCCCAAAGTCGGAATATATTTAGGAGGTTACCCCCAAAGAGTTGAAGGGACTTTAACGGCAACTCATTTAAAATTTAAAATTTATTTTATTTAGTAGAAAGGGTATATGTATCATAAAAGACATAGAGCGTCTGTGACAAAAGAGTAATGCCCCGTACACACGGTCGAATTTTCCGATGGAAAATGTCCGATCGGAGCGTGTTGTCGGAAATTCCGACCGTGTGTGGGCTCCATCGGACATTTTCCATCGGATTTTCCGACACACAAAGTTGGAGAGCAGGAGATAAAATTTTCCGACAACAAAATCCGTTGTCGGAAATTCCTATCGTGTGTACACAAATCCGACGGACAAAGTGCCACGCATGCTCAGAATAAATAAAGAGATGAAAGCTATTGGCCACTGCCCCGTTTATAGTCCCGACGTACGTGTTTTACGTCACTGCGTATAGAACGATCGGATTTTCCGACAACTTTGTGTGACCGTGTGTATGCAAGACAAGTTTGAGCCAACATCCGTCGGAAAAAATCCTAGGATTTTGTTGTCGGGATGTCTGAACAATGTCCGACCGTGTGTACGGGGCATATCAAAAAATAGTGTCATACAATCTATGAAAACTATACAATGATATACTGCATGTATGAAATTCAAAACTATATTCAATGGTCTTGCCACGAAACTTACGTGTTTCGGGACTTAGGAATAATGTCCCTTCATCAGAGACAGGTCGTGGATCATAGACCTATTATACAATGAAATACAAACAAAATGAGTACAAAAAACAATCGTGTATAAATGATATTTACAGGTATCACATATATGTCATTTGGTTTATTGTGACCGTGAATAGGAAAAATGCAACCTACCCATACATATCAGTAACGGAGCATCTATGCCAAGATCGCTGCAGTAACGGTGTCAAATACCTCAGGTCTGACAGATGTAAACAAGGACCTGAGTGTATCGGCCGGCCCAACTCTATCCACACTGATCCAACCCACAGACATAAGGGGGCGTATCGTGGCTCCGCCACACAAGCTAAAGCCAAGTTACAGGCATTACAACATGCTGTATCATCTGCAGAGTAGAAACAAGTGCTATGTAGTAAAAGCTTACCAAGGGCTAATAAATGATTCAAGAAGTCAGAGGGCAAAGGTGGGGGTTAATAGGAGGACTATGTTCATACCAGATTAGTCGCAGTTCAGGCCACAACAGTTTGCATCACCATAAAAGAGGGAAGAATATTGCCATATGTGTGCAAGTGCAGATTGAGCCAGGGAGTTAATCCGTATAAGGGCTAGGTCTGTGGACAAACAAACAGGGGATATAGTTATAATGGTAACCCTGAAAGTTTCAAATTAGAAACAACAACAACGATATAGCTGGGTCACAGCCATCCAAAGATGGTACTTACAATGGGTGCAAAGTTAAGTCCTGAAGAGACAAGGGTAATCCTGTAGTGCGTCCGGGCCGGTCACCGCTAAGTGCGGTAATGATAAGCCCGTTCGAGTACACCGCTGAGATATAAGGAGCCTGGGGGGCAGGAGGCGGAGCCTAGCAGAGCAGACATGCATTGTTAGAGCTCCACACCGCTGAGGAGAGAAGAGAAGGACAAAGCGGAGCCTGCAGGCTCAAAAGGTATCCATTTGAACCTTTTTGCCCCAGGGAACAAACTGTGAAAGTTTGGGCAGGAAATATGGTACTGGGAGGAAACCGTGGCAGAAATAAAAATCACCTCACAAAGAGCTCACAGGCACTCACTGCAGCTGAAGCAGCTCCAGTCACCTCACAATATACAGCATCAGGGCGCTCTCACAGACAGAAAATGTCACAGCAAGACTCTCCATTTGACTCAGATACAGAACAAATCCTCTCACAAACTTCTCCACAAGCCTCCTCAGTATCCCCAGTAATATTATTACAATTTGAAAAGATGCTTCATAAGGCTTTAAAACAAACCTCAGACCAAATAACAAAAAGCCTAACCAAAGAAATAAGAGAGCT